>NC_080727.1:7992500-8015000 GCF_019097595.1 Hemibagrus wyckioides
TTTTAATACAATTTTAATACAACGTTCCAAAATGCATCTCAAGGCTCATATCCAAAATGGTACAAAGTTGTGTGATAATCCAAGGCCAAAAAAAACCCCATTCATCCTGTTCCTGGATACAAGACCAGAATAAAACTCTTATTAAATATGAAAGAATTTTCAAAAAACCTCTAATTGAATATTGCACATTCAATATATCAAGCATAATCAGGTCTCCTGTTTATGAAACCTCAGCAGCAGTTGAATAATGAATGAATAAGCAAAGCTTTGTAAAATCGATTATTTCACGCTTCTATATCCCAACACACCTCAGAATGATGAAGTTCAGTGAACAGAAAATAATTTGTTTATTTTGCTCAAATGGTTCCAACAATTCAGTATAAGGGCATTTAAAATATGTTAAGCCACACCCAGGACTGACTCTGGGTTTATTTGTGGAAGCTGCTCTTAATCACAAGTTTGTTTTTACATCGAAGTATTCCTTCCAAACTGAGGTTCAACTGCATGCTGCAAAAGGTCATTTGGCAAAATGGTAACCACTATGTTCCTCCATTTGATGTTTATTTATTAACATTTATTGTTATTATTATTATTTTTATTATTATCCATTACTATCAAATCTCAAGAGCCTCCTGGTGGTCCAATGGCAGGATCCCACACTCTCATTGCCGCATCCAGGGTTCGATTCCCAGGCAAGATGCTAACCCAGCCACTGAAGAGTTAGCTCACAGTGCCGGTCCCAAGCCCGGATTTAATGGGAGGGTTGTGTCAGGTAGGGCATCCGGCATAAAACCTGTGCCAAATCGAAACAGGTGGACCAAATGATCCGCTGTGGCGACTCCAGACAGAGAGCAGCCAAAAGAACAACAACAAATCTCAAGAGGTGAAGAACAGCAGGTTGGCATGGGTTGTGTTTTTTTTATGTTCCCAGTGCTAGCTCTTATAGTACAAAGGTGAGCAAATTATACTAAACTTGCCCAAGACCTGTGAAGGGATAAGACTGTCCATCTTCCCAGCCAACCATAACACCCCGTTCCCCACCATCATGAAACCTGATCCAGGAAGTAACATGAATTCTTGTACCAATCATATTACTCAGCATACAACAAAAATCACTATTGATTTTAAGAGAACCAAGAATTGGACCAGTATGGACATCTCCCAGGCTCGCAAGGCAAAATGTCCCCAGGTCCAGAAAAAATTGTGAAAACTATTACTCAGTGTCAATCAGTCAATGTGGAACTTTAAAAATATAAAGATCCACTAAAGACAACATTTGGCAGAGGTCCTTATCCAGAGCAACTAACAATTGATTTCATTTTATACAACTGAGGGTTAAGGTCCTTGCTCAAGGGCCCTACAGTGGCAATTTGGTGGGCTTGGGATTCAAACTCTAAACCTTCTGATCAGTTGTCCAATGCCTTAACTATTTCTCACCAAAGCTGTGAGAAAGTGATGTATTGAAAGGCAACTCTGGTTCCCTGGAGTGAAAAGCTGGGACTGGATCTGGCTGAATCTAAAAGTTGTGCCCCAATTCACCTGGTCCTGTGTGGAGGCCACCTCTCACCATCCCAGAGAGCACAGGTTGCCATGTTGCAGGAGGAATTTGTGTGGAGGAATTTTTATTTGCCTCAGCCAGGTTGCAAGGACCTCACAGAACACCATAATAAGCAATGCAAAGCTCAAAATATGGAAATAGGCACAAAACGAGGTCCACAAAACGAGGTCCATAAAGACATGATTAGCCAAGGTTAGTGTGGAAATTCAGTGTGCTGTACAGATCCCTGACCTCAACTCCACTGAACACCTTTGGGATGAACTGGAACACTGACAATGCACCAGGTCTTCTCATTCAACATGACCTGACATCGTTCATGAATGAACACAAATCCCAACAGCCACGCCCCACTATCTAGTGGAAAGCCTTCCCAGAGTAGTGGAGGCTGTTATAGAAGGAAAGGGGGAACTAAATCTATAACAGGTTGATGTTCATCAAGAACATATAGGTAGATTGGTCAGATGTCCACATATTCTTGACCAAATAACCAAAATAACTGCTCATGCTGTCCAGAATAGAACAAAGCTGGAGACATGAGTTGCAAACATACTGCCTATGATAGAGCATGATTGTGTCATGGTGTTGTGGGAGTCAAGGGTGAGCTGGAAGTAGGAGGAAGTGAGGTGTCTGGCCTTTTTTGTTTGGTGGTGATTACATTCGGTCAATGACACTAGTTGCACTTAACAGAAATTATGAATGCTTTAACTGAATGTAAGGCACAGCTAAAATATCAGAGTAATTTGTTTATGTGGTTTAGATTTCACTTGTAGTGACTGTTGGGTTTCTTGTTAGGCTACAGGGTTGCTCTGCCAGGTATTGACAATCTGTCCTCTTCTGTTTAACATCTACCTTTTCATGCACCTAATCAATTTTTTTTAAATTGATGTACACACCTAAATACTGTAACAAGAGGTTGGTTGTTGACAAAGTGATTGGGTTTTTGCGTGTCACCTGGAAGGCATGTGGCGTGTCGTCCATGCAATAAACACGGAGTGTGTAAATGTCGCCCTCTGAGCTTCCGAACACCGCAATACAAAGTCTTTTCACTGCAGATTCACTGATGGGAATTCCAACCAGAGCATAAAGGCCAGGCTGATCCACAAGCACAAAGCAGCGTCGTGACTCCAGCACGCAGTAACATGAAGAGCTCTCCTCTTTCATCCACATCACATCCTGTCAAAATTACAAAGCATTAAACATGTGTGAAATTTACTGCTTAAGAACATACATACATGATGCATGAAGGATGGAATAAAACACAGAACCTTGTTTTGCAGAACTTCTCCTCAAAGAGAGCTTAAATTTACACAATTTTCTTTGTTTTTTAATTAGTTTATTCTTAGTTTTTAATGATTTCATTTATACAAGTCCCTTTGAATGAGCTGTTACTATATAAACAATAAGCACATTTATGCATAAAATGTGTACGCTATGGTGATGGACCAGTTGTCAGAGGAGGTCAGACAGGAGTCTCCTTGGACAATGATGTTTGCAGATGACATTGTGATCTGTAGTGAGAGCAGGGAGCAGGTGGAGGAAAACCTGAAGAGGTGGAGGTTTGCGCTGGAGAGAAGAGGAATGAAAGTCAGTTGTAGTAAGACTGAGTACATGTGTGTGAATGAAAGGGAGGGAAGTGGAACAGTAAGATTACCGGATGAAGAGGTGAAGAAGGTACAGGAGTTTAAGTACTTGGGGTCAACAGTCCAGAGTAATGGAGAGTGTGGGAAAGAGGTAAAGAAGCGAGTGCAGGCAGGTTGGAATGGGTGGAGAAAGGTGTCGGGAGTTCTGTGTCATGGAAAAATATCAACGAGAATCAAGGGGAAGGTGTACAAGACAGTGGTGAGACCGGCCATGCTGTATGGTTTAGAGAAAGTATCACTGAGACAGAGACAGGAGTCAGAGCTGGAGGTAGCAGAGCTGAAGATGTTGAGGTTCTCTTTGGGAGTGACGAGGTTGGACAGGATTAGGAACGAGTACATCAGAGGGACAGCTCATGTTGGACGTTTGGGGGACAAAGTTAGGGAGGCCAGATTAAGATGGTTTGGACATGTCCAGAGGAAGGAGAGTGAGTATATTGGTAGGAGAATGTTGGACATGGAGCTGCCAGGCAGGAGGCAAAGAGGAAGGCCAAGGAGGAGGCATTTGGATGTAATAAATGAGGATATGAAGCTAGGGGGTGCAAGTGTTGAGGAGAAGATAGGGATAGGTGGAGGGAGATGATTCGCTGTGTCAACCCCTGAAGGGAAAAGCCGAAAGAAGAAGATGCATAAAATCTGTACATTCAGCTCATTACAGGTGATGTAATTATTATTATTGTATACAGTACAAATACCTATCAATAAAGTGTTGGATTATTATATTGAATAGTAACAACAAGGTATTAATCCATATGAGACTTATTTTGTAGACAAACAACATAAGTAACTGTAAAAGACTGTTTATTTCAAATTCATCTCAATAACACTATAATAATATATAAAGGATGGATATAAATCTTAATAGTAGTGTTGGCCATTAAACAAACACACACATGGAAAGTGGACTGAAAAGTAAAAAGTGTTTCTGGCAGTTATATTTGACAGGTTATACTCATACAGGAAGTACCTGTTCATCATGACAGGTTCCTGTTCAAACCTGGAATCAGTTCCTTACTCTTCAAAATTTCAGGCAAACTACATTCACAAGTTGACTAAGTGGGACCAGAACTGAGCAGAACTAATGCAAATACATGCAAAATAACCAGTATAAATTGGGGAGGTAACACAAACACGTGAGAAGACAAAACATAAACAAAGACACATGGCACGGGGTATAAACAAACCCTTGCTGGAACGCCCCCTGGTGTTAATCATAGACAGGTTACTTGTAATTTTCTGGCCACCCGATATAGATGTGAAGACACAACTGATTATAGTTCATGCCTCTGAGGTTGCCAGATAATTCTTAGATAGAGTGTTTCAATAGCATCAACAGCATGGGATATACATAATTTATTTGTCTCTATTTACAGGTTTTTGGTATATTTTTTCAGGGAAAAAAGATTTGGAATTTGGTCTGATCATACCAACCCACAAGTCAGCTTAATTTGAATAAAATACAGTATGTTTTCTCAGTTCCTTTACATATTTTGTTTACAAAAAAGAAACTTTACCACTAGTAACTGAGCAGATTTATAAAGGCATATTTGTATCACAGTCAGGCAGGCTGGCCCATTGTTATTTTAGTGGCAGAAGCTGAAGCGTGTCCTTTTAGGTGGCAAAAAGATTATACTCTTATCAAATTCTTTCTTCTAAATGTATTTACTCAAAGATAGTTCACTAGCTTGAAAGGCAATAATTACAATAATGATAATCAGTATAAATTTGGCCTGCTTGTAAATCAGAGCTTATTAGAGCTATGTAATCATATAACTGAAATTACAGGGGACATTGACCTACTAAAATAATGATAATAATAATAATAGTAATCCTCTGACCTCCCAGTTGTCTCCATGTGTTTTTCTCTTCAGTCTTACACTCCAGTCCTCTGAGACGTCTGCACAGTGCGATATTGTCATGGCGACAGGACACGACAAGATGACACCTAGTGGACCAAATGAGACTTCTGGACCCAAAAGAACCTCATCATCAGAGAGAACACTGAAAGCAAGAAGGGAGAAAATACTGCGTCAATATTATTTATTTTTAACACAGTGTAACGTTCAGGAGACGTCGCCCGAAGCGGGGATCAAAACCGGATCCCCGCGGTAGTCCTGATCTCATGCACACAGTGTATCAGACCCACACACAGGATAAATTAAAGGATAAAGCACTCCTTTATTAACAAAACTCAAACAAGACTCAAACACTGGACAAATAAAACATGAGTTACAAAACATAATGATAACATGGGAACAACAATGACTGACAAAGGACAAGGATACAAAAGGGCTGGTATATATATATATATATATATATATGAGACAAAACATTTGGATAAATGGGGAACAGGTGAAATGGAAGAAAAGTGGAACAATAGGAGGGGCATGGCAGAACACGTGCGGA
Source organism: Hemibagrus wyckioides (assembly GCF_019097595.1). Lineage (NCBI taxonomy): Eukaryota > Metazoa > Chordata > Actinopteri > Siluriformes > Bagridae > Hemibagrus > Hemibagrus wyckioides. The sequence continues at coordinate 7,998,102 of NC_080727.1, forward strand.
ATACACAAACAAAAAGCAGGCTATGATAAATCACCTGCCAGCACCCCCTCTGGTGGTCAGGCAGGGAACTGTCCCAGTAGCTCCTGACACACAGTATCAAAGATTCAATCTGACTAAGGCTGTGTCTCAAATTGCACATGATGCACTATAGGCCATATAATAATTTGACTATCTAGTACATGGATTTTTGTAGAATAGTGCTCTCAATTCAAATTTTATTCTTAACAAAAATGTCCAAATATTATGACAAGGGTTTTTTTTGTTTTTTTTTTGCATATCCTATCTTGTAAGAAAGCTATGAAGTACCAAAGGTTGGCAGCTTGGCAGTTCTAGGACTTAAACCCCTGACCTTCTGAGCAGTACCCCAGAGCCTTAACTGCCCCTGTGGTATAGCATCAGCAGTATAGCATGTTGTCTTTAGAAGACATCAAATAACAACTGATTCTAGACTAAGCAACATACCAGGCTTCAGGAGCAACAACGTTTTCTTGTGATTTTATGAGGCAACCTGATATTAAAATGATGAAATTGTCCATAACGGTAAACTAAACTGACCCCAGTAAATTTCACAATAAACAAGCACTTTTACTAAAATATTTAAAAAGCAGCACACCTGAAAAACATAAGGGACATCCTGTTGGGTTGTGGGTAATAGTTACAGTTATATGACAATTGTCATATAATGTTTTTTATGCTGATAATGACATCTCCAGATAAATCTCACAGCACTAATATGCAGGAAGAGTCTCTCTTAGACCACTACAAACACAGCAGATCAAAACTGCACATTTGGTATAATTCATCAGGTCTGTGTGTGTGTAAGCATGTGTGTGTGTGCGTGTGTGTGTGTGTGTGTGTGTTTGTGTGTGTGTAAGATCTCCTGGTCAATGGATGCTTTTAAGTGCTCGCTGACATGTCTGCAGACAGATAGAGACGCTTCAGCTTCATTTTAAAGGATCAATATACACACCATTAAGATTTTAGAAAACTACAAAAGTAATGACGGTGGCATGCTGGTGCAGCAGGTAGCATTTCTGCGATCTCAACGATCCAGCGTAGTTTGAACCTGAGCTCTTTGCTTTCGTTTTATTCAACAAGGAAATAAGCAAATAGGGAAAATTGCACTAGCTCTTGAATAAACTGCACTGGTGGTCCAGAATAAAAGGATGTACAAACTCATTTAAAAACCTTTAGGGGGCCTTTAAAAAAAAGACCATTGTCCTTCAAAACTTCCTAATTCCACTTCAGTTCCCAGGCAGTGTTTTGGTCTGTTTATTTTTTCGTTTGTTGATTCATTTAGTCTCAGTAATTACAGGGACGTTGAACAATGATGCTGTGCTTGGCTTTTTTTTGTGTGTGTGTGAGTGTTTGTACAAAGACAATCAACTTGATGAACAAGCAGAAGCTTTTGTTTATGTTGTGGGAGAGAGAGAAATGAGTGAGAGAGAGAGAGAGTTATGCACAGCTGTTTGATTGTAATGATCAGCTAGATATGATAAGATGGTGCCCGGTTACTTGCAGAAAAATATTGGGTTTGTCTTTAGCTTCCATTTGCTGAAGACTGGAAGAAAGGCAGGCTAATAATCAGCTTAATTACTGTGCTTGAAGGTCAGTGCGGTTTGTTCGGTGCTTGATATTTACAGAGTTTATGTATGTACAGGTGTGTGTGTGTGTGTGTATTGTTTTTGTGCTTGTCAGCTGAAGAAATGTTTGTTAATTACTGCGATGTGAAGAACTCGCTAATTCTTATTTACACACACACACAATGCTCAAGGTCAGTCATAGTCCATTTTAATGACAACAACTGCACTGAAACAACTTCAGTAACACAATTAGTACTGTTCTATTGGTGACCATGAAACAAAATTGTTCTCCTTTTTATTCCTTTAGAATTACTGATCATATTAATTTGGACGAGTAAACTAATTGATTCGGCGCTACAGTTCACAATACCACACGCAGTAACTATTCCGGGACTAAGCAGGAATGAACGAATAATACTACAACCAAATTAATATTAACAACTAAGTCACTAGAATGAGCTACTAATGAATTCTGGGTGATTACTCAGAAAGTTAGAATGCATAACTGATTTGTTAGTTTAGTATGGACCAAGCAATAATTACTGAATCTAATCTCTCTCTCTCTCTCTCGCTCTCTCTCTCTCTCTCTCTCTCTCTCTCTCTCTCAGAGGTCTTTGTGTTTGCATACATAAAGTACATTACAAAAAAATATGCACTCAAATGTATGGCTTCACATAATCATGTAATTTAGATGACAGGCAATAATTTTATATCTAAGCTGTAGTATTTACTCTCTCTCTCTCTCTCTCTCTCTGTGCCTATGAGTGTGTAGTAGCAATATCTAACTGATTATTGCATATGAACAGTGTTAATTATGATAATGAATGCAAATATGCAAATCTATTATATAATTACTACACAAACATGCAGGCAAAGCAATTGAGCCTCAAGAGTACAGCATACCATCTGCTGCTTTTACACTTTCCAAGTCCCTTTTATTCTATTTCTCTCTTGTCCCACCCCCCCATCCTCTCCTCTCTTTTATTCTAAATACTTTCTTTTTTCCGTCGTTTTCCCTCTGTAAGCCTTTTGCTCTTATACTGACATATTCCTCACTTCACCCCTGAATGACGTGTCTATCATTCACAATCCTGCTGCTTTAGCTGATACAATTTTGAATGACAGCTCTGCTGAATGGATACTGTTTGACTGACAGCCGGCTGGCTGGGTGTGTTAGGATGTCTGTCTGAGCTCAGTGGATTTGAGTACAAAGTCTTGATGCATCAAAAAGATTTATAGACTTGCTTTAAATAATGAGAAAAAAATCCATTGAAGCAAGTCCAGAATGTGACACGAAGGTGCGGTGGATAGTGCTGCTGTATCACAGACCCAGGGTCTGGGGTTTGGTCCTGATCTTGAGTTATCCACTGTGTTTTGCATGTTTTTTTTTTTCTTGTGTTCATGTCCTCCTAGTGTCCAAAAACATACAATAAGGCTTCTCACATGTGTTAATGACTGTGTGCATGGTGCTTTATGATGGACTTTGGATTTTCCCACCTTGCATCCAGTGCTCCTGGGACTGGCTCTGGAATGAACATGATGCTGACTAAAGTGTAATAACCTTAATTGCATGTCTTAATTATTCTTCGTCCCATTCATTCACCTATTTAGTAGATCTCAGGATCTCAGATTAGTAGTCTCAAGTATCTGGTAAACGGGAAAAGGTTTATGTCATGATTTATCCTTAACCTTTATTAGAAGCATTCCCACAATATGATGCTACCATCACCATGCTTTGTTCCAAGGCCAAAAATTCAGTCCATGAATTTGTAGCTATGTTTTCTAGAAGAAAAAAATTACTTCTTGTTAAACATAAAGTGCTGGAGAAATAAAAAGACAAATTTGTTTATTTATTTAGAACTCTTGGTGAAGACTAATACCATATTTTGAAAGTCCCAGAGCACAACCCAGTATAGCCGAGACAAATCCAGATCAATTTTGATCAATTCTGGAGACTGGACTTGAGTTCTACAGCCTTGCATGTTCTCCCCACCTATGTGTAGGTTTCCTTACACCCTACTAAAACATGGAAACAAGAGTGTGTGAATGTGTGTGTATTGTTCCCTGTGATTGAATGGGTCTCATTCAGGATTGAGGCAAACCTTGCAGTTAAATGAATAAATGGATGAATCTCCTAATCACGGAACTTACATTTTTAAACACACACACACACAAAGAGTTACCTACCTGTCAGACTTGATTGCTCTAAATCCCTGAATGAGTTTAGCCCCCAAAACATACACTAATAGACAGATGCTAGCATAATGAGATTGAAACAATAAAACAGCAGTTAAATCTAGTGTGTGTGTGTGTGTGTGTGTGTGTATTCCTACCAGGTGATTTCCTGATTGATGCTCATGTACATTTCCCAGCTTGTGTCTTCTGGAATTGCCCCATGAGGAATCAGCAAACTCACACCTGCAAACATGCACACACACACACACACATGGCATTTGTACCAAAATACGATGTTTAAATATGATGTTTAAGACATAAGCAGTGCACATGGGCATACACACTAGTCTCTGATCACACACCCACACACACACACACACACGTGACATTTGTACCAAAATACTATATATGTATATAAGACATAAGCAGTGCACATGGGCATACACACTAGTCTCTGATCACACACATGCACACACACACACACCCACACACCCACACACACACACACACACAAACCTGTGTGTGGCAGCACAAGACGACCTCCATTGTGCCCAAAGTGCCCACTGGTCTTGAGTATGTTAGTGGGTGAAGCCATCAGAAACTCTGCCTTTCTGCTTCTCCCCTCAATCATACCATCATGAGGAAATGTAAAGTGTGGAGCTTTGGAGCGAGGAGCTGTTCCCTCTGTCACACCCAGCGACATCATGAAGGAGCTGTGAACTTTGACCTTGACATCAGGTAGTGGGTGGAAAATGAGCTCTTTATCCACCGAGTCAGGAAAACACATGGGGCTTGAATACGACACGGAGCGACCTGGATTCATCAGTAGAGGGTTACCTGGAGAGGAGAGGTATCAGGAGATAGAAGAGGAAATGATCTTGGGACTGGGGAAATGTTTCTGCTACTACAACTAACAACAACAAATCTAACAGAAACCTGGCTAAAGTACGTTTCACAAGAAAATCAAATTAGTTTTACACTTCAGCAGTAACTGAATGATGATAAACCTCCTAAAGTTGATATAAATCATTTACACTGTGTCTTCAATGGAAGTCCATTAGAAGGAAAAAAGATATGAAACCAAAGAGTCCTGGTCCTGCATGCTGAGTAAAATACCTATTAAACTGACAGCTTCAGCAGCTATACAGCCACACTTTGTATTAGCATATGCCATAATATTATTATTCTAGTTTTCTGCAAATATATTAATGACACAATAATATGATCACAACGCCAGTGCAGGAAAAGAAACCTGTAGGAAATCTGCATGTGCTGTCTGAAGGTGACAGGTTTAATAGTGAGATTTTATTATTGACACCAAACTGAGAAGCAAACTTTGTGAATGGGGATTCTAGATCAGATTCTGACCCATGCTTGTTTATAAAAGATTTGAAATGGGCTACACTTTGGTGTTTCGAGTGCTCACATACAATCATAAGCTCTTTTCTATGTACTAGAGGTGGAATGATACATTAAGGCATGATGTATTGCATCACAACTTTGACGATATGCTTAGTGGACATCTGCATTCATATAATTATGCATTTCAGGCAATTCCATTGTTCTGAACACCCAAGGTCTCAATACTCAAATCTCATCGAGTTGAAATATACAATCACCATCCATTTTAATATGAATTCCTGTACATCTGCTCATATATGCAGATATCCAATCAGCCAACCATGCGGCAGCAACGCAATGCTTACAATCATACAGATACAGGTCAAGAGCTTCAGTTGGTCAGGGATCAGAATGAGGAAAAATGTGCTGTGGTTCAGTTGTTGGTACCAGATGTGCCGGTTTGAGTATTTCAGAAATTGCTGATCTCCTGGGAATTTCACACAAGTTTAGGCGGAATGCGGCGAGAACCAAAAAACACTGTGTGAGTGACAGTTCTGCGGGTGGAAATGCCTCGTTGATAAGAGAGGACAAGAGGAAAATGCCTCGAATGATTTGAGCTGCCAGTCTGTGATCTATGGTGCTTGAAAAAGAGGCCATGGAAACGGGCATTTTAGCTGACTTTGGAGCTCTATTTCAGTTACACAACTCATCATGTTTCAGTCGATCATTTTTTAAAGGTCCATAGGTCAGATACTTTGATTATTGAATCGAAACTTTGTGGAGAAATTATAAATATATTCCTTTATTCTTTTTTATTCCTCCTTATGGTGACCTTGTGGTACATTTTGTTTATAATGTTAAACCTTTGTTTGTATCAATATTTTATTTCGCTGTATAGAGATGAAAATGCAATTTTTTTGTATTATTTATTATATTATATATTATATTAAATTTTTCTTTAAATTTCCTTTGTTTTTCCCAAATTTCTTCTTTCTTCAACCCATCCCTGGTAAAGCAAAAATACATGAGGTAAACTGGGAACAAAGAAATTATGCAATGATCACTAATAACAGCATGAAGATGTTTCCATAATGTTGTTAACAATGTTTTCTGTCAACAAAATAAGAACATTCAGCAAATATCTATAAGGATGTTCCACGCATGTTGTGTTCACAGTGTTTATGAAAAGTCAGCAAATATTAATCATATTAATCATAAGCACATAATGCTACGAATAGTTCTATGAGCGTTATCTCTCCACAAGATGAGAAAATCCATCAAATACTAAAATAATAAATCTCTGAATTTAGTCACAATTGTTCTTCAAATTTTCGCAAATTAAATCAAATCATGAATGCAGTATCATGAAATCTTGGTGTAGCATTATTATATAAATGACTTCAAGAAAGAAAAATGTCAATTAATTTAGGAATGACTGTTTAGAGATACCATAATGTAAGGAATAACAGGAACTAGTGTGTATTGTAGATGTTCCACAACATTAAATATTCTTGCATGACATCATTCTTTAACAAATATTTAACAAACTCTAATAATTGAAGAATGTTTGTGGGATTCTTGCTGAAGAACCGACGTAACTTCAAACTAATCTTGCCAACTTTCAGACGCTTCATGCTACAAGTGTGAGCAGACAAAACATTTTAGTCAGAAAAGAAAACAGTTGAGGCACAACTCAACGAAGTACTACGATAAAAGAAACGGAGTGACCTAGATTTACCCTGACTTAATCATCCTTTGAAAAGCATGACAGATTTTTAAACCTCTGCATTAATATTGCTCTTGCTCATTTTTGAGAGATATGACCATTGTGGATGATGAGGTCAAAACATATCAGACAGAAAAACGTGTTCTTGCAAGCTGAGTGAAATCTTTTGTCGAGAAGTTGTCACGAGTTTGTCTCAGATTCTGTGTGAACAATGCAAGTGTGAAATATATGGAAGGGAAATTGAAAGGGAAATTATTCGGGGTTAGTACAGATCTTTGCACTAAGATACTATGATAAATTGGCCAAACTCTACTCAAATGATTAAAAAAAAAACCAACATCCCGTGGTCTATGAACTATAAAGCAAGATTTTTCCTGTTGAAAATGGTGGAACATGAATTAACCTGGTGGAATTCTAAAGGTTATATCTGTCAAATCTCTCATAGAACTTTCTGGAGCTGAACCCCTTCTGAACAAATAAAATGCTGACTATGGATGAAATAAAAACACAGTGGATTTGTTGGTATCTGAATACAATCCTTTACCAGGCTAAAGCTTACGCAGTGGTGGCTCAAGTGGTTAAGGCTCAGGGTCATTGACTGGAAGATTGGGGGTTCAAGTTGCCACTGTTGGGCCCTTGAGCTAGGCCCTTAACCGTGTATGCTCCAGGGGCGCTGTATCATGGCTGACCCTGTGCTCTGACCCAAGCCTCCAAGGCTGGGCTATGTGAAGAAAGAATTTCACTGTGCTGTAACGTACATGTGACAAATAAAGGCTGTTTCTATTTTCCAATAACAACACATCCTGAAGTGTGTTGTTTAACTTATACCCCACAAATTACCAGTGATTGCAATATTTATTTACTTAAAAAAATTAAATGTCACACTGTTTATCCATTAATAATAATGTTTAATGCTGTGGAATGCTCATGAAACAAGGTATGTCCTGCTATCACATGATCAGATTGTGTTCTTGAATATAATAAAAAAATGGAACTTGTTTCAAAAAAATCATAAAGTGCAGTGCAACCTGCCTTGAGGAGTGTATAACAGCAGAAAGCTACAGTATAGTTATAGCTTTACTTCTTAAAAAAAAATGCTAACAATCCTCTCACAAGAAATTCCAAATATTGATAACTTCACATTTCTTAAATCATAGTTGCAGTGTAGTGCTTCGTTCAGAGCGGTACTGTTCTAGAAAATCAAATAGTACCTTCTAAAAACAGTGAGAATAATGTGGTATAAATTTCATCGTTCAACCCTTTCCTTAGTGAATTATCTTACTGAGTACATGCTCAAGTCCATTGTCTTTATGCATGGAATACATGATTCACTGGCTACCTAGACTTACCTGAGACATTGCAGACAAAGTTGCCTTAGCGTGGAAAACATTTTTTTTTCCCTACCTGACCTCCACTGTCTACTTCATAAGAGGATTTAAGTAGTGTCATGTAGAAAGGGAGCTCCTGCGAAAGGTAGCATGATGTGGAAAGCAGCTCAAGATCTAAATATGGCTCTTTAAATCCATCTAATGTGTTTTCTGAAATGAATCTTTAACCCATCCCTGGCAAAACAACAATACTGGGACCAAACAAAGAAACGATGTAATGATCACTAATAACAGCATAAAGATGTTTCCATAATGTTAAGAATGTTTTCTATTAACAATATAAAAACATTCAGCAAAGATCGTAATGATGTTCCAGGCATGTTGTTCTCACTATGTTTATGAAAAGTCAGCAAATATTAATCACATCATAAGCACATAATGCTATGAGTGTTTTCTCTCCACAATATTCGAAAGTCCATCAAATACCAAGAACACCCTATTAATTCTCTAAGAACATTGCTGAAAAACATTTTCCCTTATCAATATCAGAATGTTACTCAAGTACAAATATCATCATAAGGTTGTTCCAAGAACATTGTCCTTAAAAATGTTGTCTTTCAACATTGTGAGAACATATATCTAACATTCATAATGTCCTAAGAGCGTCAAGTTTAATAACGTTTTGTCCTAACGTTTACCAAGCGATAGTGTCAAGTTGTAGGGGGAAATGCTGTCAAAGTTCGGGCTCAAACCCGGAACTCCACCAAGAGCTCGAGCCCTAACTTTACCAAAAATCAGACCCAGGTGCAGGATGAAACTCAACTAGAATTTTATTAACACAAAACAAATCTAACAACACAAAGTGACTTGGACATGACATAAAATAAACAAGACATGAGAACACAATGGCATCATTTAAAACACGCAACAACCTGCCGAAAAAAACCAACACGACTGTACAATGACTTGACAAAGACAGATACAAGAGGGCAGGTATATGTGGGGTAAAACATTAGGATAAATGGGAATCGGGTAACAAGGCAGGAAACAGAACAATAGGAAGAGCATGGTACAACATGTGGGAAATCACAACATAAACACATATCATGAAAACAAGCTGCCAGCACTCCCTCTGGTGGTCTGGAAGGGAAATGTTCCAATGAGACAAACTCAGCAGTTAAGCGTGCGAGCCTGTTCTTAAGCTCAAATATGTCGTCTATACATAGTGATTCCCCCATTTCCACCACTGAACCTTTGAGTGCAGCCAGCTTGGTATCTGAAACGTCTTTGTCATTTGCCAGTTGTGTTTTAACTGATTGTAGGTCAGCTCTAATTGTGGACAAATTATCCCCCAGTGCCACTCAAAGTTCAGTTTTTAAGATCTCTTGATTTAACTAGCTTAATAGTTTGAACTGCAAGGACTCAGAATCAATAACCTGCATGACTTCCCTCAGAGAGGTAGAGCCATGGGGTGGAGATGAAGACCCTAGATCCAGGGTTGCTACCTGTGAAGCAGGCCTCAGTTTTTGGGTTATTGTGGGGCGGGTTTGGGGGTTTTTATAGGCCATGATCAGATGTCTGGGGTTTGAAAAAAGTGTGCACAAAACACACTGGGGTAAGTATGCCGAAAAAGGTTGCGCGCTACACTGATCAGGCATAACATTTTGACCACCTGCTTAATATTGTGTTGGTCCCTGTTTGCTGCCAAAACAGCCCTGACACCTTTCTGTCAGAACCAGCATTAACGTCTTTAGCAATTTGGGCAACAGTATCTCGTCTGTTCGAGCGGATCACACGGGCCAGCCTTTGTTCCCCACATGCATCAGTGATCCTTGGCCGCCCATGACCCTGTTGCCAGTTCACCACTGTTCCTTCCTTGGACCAATTTCGAGAGATACTGACCACTGCAGACCGGGAACACCCCACAAGAGCTGCAGTTTTAGAAATGCTCTGATCTAGACATCACAATTTGGCCCTTATCAAATTCGCTCAAATCCTTACGCTTGGCCATATTTCCTGCTTCTAACACATCATCTTTGAGGATAAAATGTTGCTGAATATATCCCATCCACTAACAGTATGATGAGGAGATAATCAGTGTTATTCACTTCACCTGTCAATGCTCATAATGTTATGCCTGATCGATGTAAAATAAAACATGAAATCTGCTGGAATCTCTAATCACACGTGTTTCTCCATTGGCTGCTCAGCAACGCCCCCTAAAGGGAAATGTTCCAAGTTCCTGACAGCTTGTGAACATTATGGCAACATTCTCTGTTGTGAGGGGAAGTGAGGTGAGTTAGTATGACCGATGTCTTGCCTCTGCAGAAAACGATCTGACCACTTCATCGCACAAGTGTTTAGATTCCCAGTTAGGGAAACTGTAAAAGTGAGAAAAACCATCATGCACGTAGAGAAATGGCTCTATAAGGAATATGATACAGATTTGCAATCTGGCTCGGTTTACAGCAGTGTGTCCATCTCCTAACATAAACTGATCATTTCAAAACCCTGGCATCATATTTTTTTTTTTTTGCAATTTTCCTTTATTCTTCCACCAGATTGTTTACGATCAGTATGAGGTGGATAAAATGAGCTGTTCTGGGAAGATTCAATTCTACATTCCTGCTATAACGTTCCCTGAAGAAGTGTTCTGGTACTACAGCAACAATATCACAGAAATCATCCCCAAGCTACATCTTCTCAGCCAGACACTTCAGTGTTTTGCCAGAAATCTGGGGATAGCACAGTGAGAGGCATGTTTAATGTGTGTGTGTGTGTGTGTGTCTGTTTGTGCGTGTGACAGAGAGAGATATTCTACGAGAGTTGATTATCTTATGAACTTATCTGGTTCACAGTGTTTTGTAGGTCTGACGCATTCCAGTGACTGACATATTTTTTCGAAGTCTCTTTTTTGTTGTTATTGTTGGTGGTTTTGTTATTCATCCCTTAGCTGTGCTATGTTCTATTCTTCTATGCCATTACACTGGTTGCAGGGGCATTTGCAGATGAAATTTGATATTCATGGAAACAGAAAAATTCTAAGAGTGCTCCTGAGTTCAGGGAAATTTACCTAGGAGGAGATTATTAAAGATGTAAGTCTTGACTGTTTCAAATCGTATATAATTAGCAAAAAATTAATATTTATATAAATCAAACACATACACACTCGCGAATCCTCGGGCCGTTATATTAATGATTGAATCTTTAAAGAAAACAATTAAAAAAAAAAAGAAGTCAATCAATAAATAGAGTCAAGGCTAGACAAACAAGTCTAGCCGTTTAATTGTTGTTTTTGTTCTTTCAGCTGCTCCCTGTTCGAAGTCGCTACAGCGGATCATTTGGTCCACGTTTTGATTTGGCACAGGTTTTACGCCGGATGACCTTCCTGACGCAACCCTCCCATTTTAATCCGGGCTTGGGATCGGCACTGAGAGTTAGTCTAGCCATTTAATTAAGGTGAAAAAATAATGACACTATATTCACCCTATTTATTTATGTTTAATTGTCATTTTGTTATTTTTGGCTTTGCCTTTTATGGACATTTTTTGTCACAGGAAAAATCAGTGGTGCCAAAACCTTTGGAATTTGTAGAAAAAAAATTGCACACGATTAAAAAAAATATTATAATTTATAATAGTTTATTATTTAGTATAAAAATCTGTGTATGTAATGTGATACACTATGTTTTTCATTAAATAAATAATTACAAATAGCTTCAATACTCAGGTCTATGGGTTGTGGTATATCACATAAGGGATTTTTAATTGCTACCAACATTAAAAATATGTTCTGCTTATTATACACAAGGTCACGAGAACCTGTAGTCCATCCCAGAGGACTTGAGGTACAAGGAAAGGGACACCCTCTGTGGGATGCAATCCCATCGCAGGACACAATCACACACTATAGACAATTTAGAAATACTCATGAGCATACAACGCATGTCTCTGGACTGGATGAGGCAACCAGAGCACCTGGAGGAAACCCCTGATGCACGTGTAGATCACGCAATCTCTGCATACACTGGTCAGAGGTGAGAATCGAACCTCCGACCTCAGAGAACATACTATCCACTAAACATTCCTTACTGAAGTTAATGGTATGTGAAGTGTACTGTAGGCTTAGCAATAATTATGTCACTATGTCAGTGGAAGGCTCTCAGGTTTGTGATAGCAGTAGAGTTTAATGATTTGATGAAGTGTGTAACTGTGCATTGAAAGTGTTGGCAAACAGATTTAGTGGTGTGTGTATTTCCATGTCTGGGTGCATTACAGACAGCTTGATGGCAATAAAGTGTAGTTTTCTTGCTGGAGGTTTGTGGTGTGTCTGTGTGATGGCTATGCATACATTTTAGTAGAGCAGGTGGTAGAATTTAGAGGTGTGTGTGTGAGTCTGATGATGGCACATTTTAGTGTGTGTCTGGGTGCACACGGATGGCAGTGAAGTTTAGTGCTTGTGATGATGGTGGAAGAATCTAATGGCGTGTGTGTGTGTGTGTGTGTTTGTCTGTCTGCAGATGTGTGTAGTAAAGTTAATAGTGTTTTGTGCATGATAGTGGGTTTAAAGCGTGTGTGTATGTGTGTGTCTGCAGATGTGTGCAGTAAAGTTTAGTAGTGTTTTATGCATGATAGTGGCTTTTAAGAGTGTGTGTGTGTCTGCAGATGTGTGTAGTAAAGGGTAGTGCTATTTTGTGCATGATAGTGGTTTTTGAGAGAGAGAGAGAGAGAGAGAGAGAGATAGTTTGTGTGTATGTGTGTTTGTGTGTGTGTTTGCAGATGTATGCAGTAATATTTAGTAGTGTTTTGTGCATGACAGTGCATTTTAAATGTGCGTGTGTGTGTGTGTGTGTGTGTACGCGCTACATGTTCTTCTGCTACATCAGTAAACAAACTGCATTACAGAACTCCATCACCATCATATCCTCCAACTGGGAGTGTTTGCACAAAGCAGAAAAGAAGAACTTAGAGCTTAGAGTATGTGTGTGTGTTTTGTGTACGTGTGTGTGTGTGTGTGTGTTCAGATACACAGTACAAAGCTATTACTAAGTAATGATTTTGATAACTGCCTTTTGGGGCACTATTACCCTGCAGTGGCACCAACAGATAGAAACGGTTGTGTTGTGTTGTGTTGTGTCCTCCAAAATGAGAATGAGCACCTGATTAAGTTAAGTTTATATTTCGGAGGCAAATCACCAGTGATTGCTAATAAATCTTCATAAATGATGCTCACTTGTGACAAATAACATTTATATGTATTTATTTATACTAAAATTTATACTGTTTAATGAAACATAAAACTGTCAAACATTTGACAGATTTCTGACTCCCCCAGAAATACTTCCAGGTTTCATTTCCATCTCTTACGTTATCTACTGTACAGTCTATGACTTCCACATTATTTTGTCAGTTAATCTAATATTTGTAAGATTTCTGCATAAAAAATATCAGGGTAGATTTTTTTTAAGAAAAATTCAAAAATAGTTCTCTAAACCTCTGTGTCCCGCAGATCTGGTTGCCTTTGACTAGAAATGTGTATGTATACATCATATGGCAGCTTATATACATCAAATATCATAACTTCAGGTATGTAAAAGTCTATATAGTGACTAGTGACTAGCAGAAGCCATAGCTAATGAGGTGAGAAAGAAGGTTCACAGGCAAACATGAACGAATATTCACTATAGTGAATAGTTCAATATAGCGATCAGTTCATCATAATGATGAGTTCAATATTTCACTGTCACTACGAAGTTATTTTATACTTATAACACTTTATAATACTGAGCAAACACATAGCTCATATACTGCATCCCAAACTGTTTGCTACCCTACCAAATAGTATGCCATTAGTATTCTATTGGTATCACTTACTGCCTACTACCTAGGTTAACTACTTAGTGTATGCTGTGCAATTTGGAACCTGACAATGGCTTCCTGTCTATATCTGTGCTGTGAGGAACTGAGTAAGTAGCTTTCAATACCATTTTTACTAGGCAAATCGTACATGCTGTATCTTTCACATTTTTAATCAATCAATTAAGTAATCAAAGTTATTAAGTCATGGTCTTACCCTGGGTGTTGCCCTTAAAGCTGAAGGACTGGAATCCTCCAGTGAGCACAGAAGCGTCTATAGCATCAACGCCGCACTCACTGTGGCTCCGCCTATACAGTGTGACAATGACGATCAGCATCACCACGGCGACTGCACCTCCTCCCAGGCCTGAGTATAAAGCCACATCACTGCTGACCTCTGCCTCCGCTGATGGACAGATACAAGAAGGAATATGAACATATACATTATCACATCGGAAATGCCAGTTTGTTAGGAAGTTGGGGTCAGAGTGCAGGGTCAGCGGTTTAAGGGCCTTGCTTATGGGCCCAACATTGGTAGCTTGGGGGTGCTGGAGCGTGAACCCCCATCCTTCTGATCAGTAACTTAGAGCCTATTGCCACCACACATAGATAGATAGACCTCAATTAAATCCAAGCCTTCCTCCCAGCTTACATATTTGAAATTTGGACTTTGACCCTGCTCATGCTTTCTTCCTGTTCATCTTTTCTGACCCTTATTATGGAATTTAACACTGCTTCTTGTATGGTTAAAAGTCTCATGTTTCAAAATGTTTCTTACCTTGAGGAACCTTTAAATCATGCAGGAGATTTTGATCTGCAAGTAGACAAAGACACACACACACACACATACACACACACACTGATAAGCAAATGCAATGCTTAGGAACAAATTTTTGGATTTCTAATTTTTGTAGACTAGCCCAATCTGGCAACCCCGTCATTAACTGCCCTGTCTGTTCTGTTCCCCCACTGAAAATGTTCACAGAGTGACCATAGGGCAGGAAAAGTGAAATGAAAACTCTAGCAAGTTATAGCATTTGGTAGACACTTTAATCCAGAGCGACTTACAGAAGAGCTTTAAGTCTCTACATTTTACAGATGAACTGATTATAATGAGGAAAGTACTGACGAATACACACCTTGAGTACACAGATCTCCAGTGCAGTTCTCTGTGTCCAGCGCACTTCCGTCACACACCTTTCCTCCATGTTTGGGCTCTGGGTTTACACACTCTCTACCTCGCCAACGTTCACATTCTGAACTGCACACAGACCAGAGAGACCACACGGACCAGCCACCATCCACTACACCCACACACACACACACACACACGCACACACACACACACACAACACGCTTGCATTATTACTCTCACACTTTAAGTCAGGTCTCCAAACACTTTCCTTGCCTCTCCATGTTTAATCCCACATCAGTTACATTCTGTACATTTAGCTCACAGGGTAAACATCTCATTCTCATATTTTTCCTTCTCTCCAGCTGATAAATTATCATTTTATTAATATAAAATATTTAATGATATTGGACCTAAATTACGAAGTACCTATGGTGCTACAGCACCTAAATGACTACAATTTTCCTCCAGTAAAGTCAGCTTTATTTAGTAGAGAAATAAATTAGTAATTGGTAAGTACACACACACATACACACACACACACACACACACACTATAAGAGAGATCATTCCACATTAGACATTAAAAATGTGAAGCTGATGGTTCAAGGTCAAAAAAACAGAATGTTCTGAAGATCCACTTTCTGATGAGATTTTTATGGATGTGTTTCTTCAATGAGGTTCAAGCTGAGGTCATCAGACATAGCCGGTGTTCTGCATTTAACCCCACTAAATGGCTATTTTTATTTTATTAATATTTAATTGCATTAAACTGATTTTTAAAAAAAGACTTTTACAATTATTCAGTCTATCTACATAAAAGAAGTTAAAACAAGTAGATATGGGAAATTGTCTGGCAATTTTGCTGTACTTTTAGAGACACACACACACACCCACCCACCCACACACATACACATACACACACTCACACACACACTGACAGCTCACCTGGACAGGGTGAGGAGCAGCTGCTCTTCTGTACTGAAACACCTTCACAGAATGCTCCTCCGTTTAGTGGAGCCGGATTGGTGCACGTGCGTGTTCGTTTTATAAAACCCCGCCCACACGGCACACTACAATCTGACCAGTCAGACCATAATGACCACCCTCCATTCACTAACAAATGAAGGAAAAAATGAGAGATTGACAAGTGGGATTATGACAGCATAGAAAAGATACATAATTATATACTATACTATGATGTACTAAGATGATCTTGAGAGTTGCTCTCTCTCTCTCTCTCTCTCTTAAACACACACACACACACACACCTTTCATTACTGACAGTCTTTTTGAAGTCTTAATAAAGAAAATTAAACAAAATGTAAAGTACTAGGGTTTCATCGAAGTAATTCGTCTGTCGTTTGCTGCCTTTCACAAAACAACCCTAAAAACATCAGTTAAAAAAAGAAAGGAAAATTCTGTCTTCTAGAAAAAAACACATCAACTCTCTCTGAAAAAAGCCACGACTCATGTGTGGCAGGGAGACATTTATAATGCCAAAATCTCAAACTAAATTACACTTAGAAGCTATCACACTTGACTTATATTATACTTTTAAGCTCTAGCCCACTATCTAGTGTGAAATTTAACCCTTAAATAGATAGTTGGGATTCGAAAACATACAGTCATCCAGCTTAAATAGTAGGCATACCTCTAAGTGTGTTGACAATCTCAAAAACCACACAAAAAATCTAAAAGTAGCCAAAAAAAGAGACACATTTTCTTCTTTTCTTTAAGTTATGCATTCAAAAAAAGCA